>NC_134486.1:229169657-229179657 GCF_040206685.1 Ascaphus truei | reverse complement strand
TCTCTCTCACAGACTCTCTCACTCTCAGACTATCTCACTCTCAGACTCTCTCACTCTCAGACTCTCTCACTCTCAGACTCTCTCTCTCACTTTCAGACTCTCTCTCTCTCTCTCTCTCACTCTCAGACTCTCTCTCTCAGACTCTCTCTCTCAGACTCTCTCAGAGTCTCTCTCTCTCTCTCTCAGACTCCCTCAAACTCTCTCTCTCTCAGACAATCACTCTCTCTCTCTATCTCTCTCTCTCTCTCTCTATCTCTCAGACTCTCTCTCTCAGACTCTCTCTCAGAGTCTCTCTCTCAGACTCTCTCTCTCAGACTCTCTCTCTCAGACTCTCTCTCTCAGACTCTCTCTCACTCTCAGACACACTCTCTCTCAGACACACTCTTCTCAGACACACTCTCTCTCTCAGACACTCTCTCTCTCAGACACTCTCTCTCTCACTCTCAGACTCTCTCTCTCACACTTTCAGACTCTCTCTCTCTCACTCTCAGACTCTCTCTCACTCTCAGACTCTCTCTCACTCTCTCTCTCACTCTCAGACTCTCTCTCACTCTCAGACTCTCTCTCTCACTCTCAGACTCTCTCTCTCACTCTCAGACTCTCTCTCACTCTCAGACTCTCTCTCTCACTCTCAGACTCTCTCACTCTCAGACTCTCTCACTTTCAGACTCTCTCTCTCTCTCTCACTTTCAGACTCTCTCTCACTCTCAGACTCTCTCTCTCTCTCTTAGACTCTCCCTCTCAGACTCTTTCAGACTCTCTCTCTCAGACTCTCTCTCTCTATCTCTCTCTCAGACTCTCTCTCTCTCTCTCTCTCAGACTCTCTCAGACTCTCTCTCTCAGACTCTCTCTCTCAGACTCTCTCTCTCAGACTCTCTCTCTCAGACTCTCTCTCACTCTCAGACAAACTCTCTCTCAGACTCTCTCTCTCTCAGACTCTCTCTATCTCTCAGACTCTCTCTCTCTCAGACTCTCTCTCTCAGACTCTCTCTCTCAGACTCTCTCTCTCTCTCTCAGACTCTCTCTCTCAGACTCTCTCTCTCAGACTCTCTCTCTCTCTCTCTCTCTCTCTCTCTCTCTCAGACGCTCTCTCTCTTTGACTCTCTCTCTCTCTGACTCTCTCTCTCTCTCTGACTCTCTCTCTCTTTCTCTGACTCTCTCTCTGACTCTCTCTCTCTCTCTCTCTGACTCTCTCTCTCTCTCTGACAGTCTCTCTCTCTCTCTGACTCTCTCTCTCTCTCAGACTCTCTCTCTCTCTCGCTGACTCTCTCTCTCAGACTCTCTCTCTCTCTCTCAGATTCTCTCTCTCTCTCAGACTCTCTCTCTCTCTCATACTCTCTCTCTCTCTCTCTCTCTCTCAGACTCTCTCTCTCAGACTCTCTCTCTCTCAGACACACTCTCTCTCAGACACACTCACTCTCTCAGACACACTCACTCTCTCAGACACACTCACTCTCTCAGACACACTCACTCTCTCAGACACACTCTCTCTCTCAGACACACTCTCCCTCTCAGACACACGCTCTCTCTCAGACACACTCTCTCTCTGACAAACTCTCTCTCTGACACACTTCCTCTCTGACACACTCTCTGTCTGACACACTCTCCCTCAGACACTCTCACTCTCAGACACTCTCACTCTCAGACTCTCTCTCTCAGACTCTCTCTCTCACTCTCAGACTCTCTCACTCTCAGACTCTCTCACTCTCAGACTCTCTCACTCTCAGACTCTCTCACTCTCAGACTCTCTCACTCTCAGACGCTCTGTCTCTCTCACTTTCAGACTCTCTCTCACTCTCAGACTCTCTCTCTCTCTCTCAGACTATCTCACTCTCAGACTCTCTCACTCTCAGACTCTCTCTCTCACTTTCAGACTCTCTCTCTCTCTCTCTCTCTCTCACTCTCACTCTCACTCTCAGACTCTCTCTCTCAGACTCTCTCTCTCTCTCTCTCTCTCTCTCAGACTCTCTCAGTCTCTCTCTCTCTCTCTCTCTCTCTCTCTCTCTCAGACAATCTCTCTCTCTCTATCTCTCTCTCTCTCTATCTCTCAGACTCTCTCTCTCAGACTCTCTCTCAGACTCTCTCTCTCTCAGACTCTCTCTCTCAGACTCTCTCTTTCAGACTCTCTCTCACTCTCAGACACACTCTCTCTCAGACACACTCTCTCTCAGACACTCTCTCAGACACTCTCTCTCTCAGACACTCTCTCTCTCACTCTCAGACTCTCTCTCTCACACTTTAAGACTCTCTCTCTCTCTCACTCAGACTCTCTCTCACTTTCAGACTCTCTCTCACTCTCAGACTCTCTCTCTCACTCTCAGACTCTCTCTCACTCTCAGACTCCCTCACTCTAAGACTCTCTCACTCTCAGACTCTCTCACTTTCAGACTCTCTCTCTCTCTCTCTCACTTTCAGACTCTCTCTCTCTCACTCTCAGACTCTCTCTCTCTCTCTTAGACTCTCCCTCTCAGACTCTCTCAGACTCTCTCAGACTCTCTCTCTCAGACTCTCTCTCTATCTCTCTCTCAGACTCTCTCTCTCTCTTTCAGACTCTCTCTCTCTCTCAGACTCTCTCTCTCAGACTCTCTCTCTCAGACTCTCTCTCTCAGACTCTCTCTCTCTCAGACTCTCTCTCTCAGACTCTCTCTCTCTCTCAGATTCTCTCTCTCTCTCAGACTCTCTCTCTCAGACTCTCTCTCTCTCAGACACACTCTCTCTCAGACAAACTCACTCTCTCAGACACACTCACTCTCTCAGACACACTCACTCTCTCAGACACACTCACTCTCTCAGACACACTCTCTCTCTCAGACACACTCTCCCTCTCAGACACACTCTCTCTCTCAGACACACTCTCTCTCTGACACACTTCCTCTCTGACACACTCTCTGTCTGACACACTCTCTCTCAGACACTCTCACTCTCAGACACTCTCACTCTAAGACACTCTCACTCTCAGACTCTCTCTCTCAGACTCTCTCTCTCACTCTCAGACTCTCTCACTCTCAGACTCTCTCACTCTCAGACTCTCTCACTCTCAGACTCTCTCACTCTCAGACTCTCTCACTCTCAGACGCTCTGTCTCTCTCACTTTCAGACTCTCTCTCACTCTCAGACTCTCTCTCTCTCTCTCAGACTCTCTCTCTCTCAGACTCTCTCAGACTCTCTCTCAGACTCTCTCAGACTCTCTCTCTCTCTCTCTCTCTCTCTCAGACTCTCTGTCTCTCAGACTCTCTCTCTCAGACTCTCTCTCTCTCAGACACAATCTCTCTCAGACACACTCACTCTCTCAGACACACTCACTCTCTCAGACACACTCACTCTCTCAGACACCCTCACTCTCTCAGACACACTCTCTCTCTCAGACACACTCTCCCTCTCAGACACACTCTCTCTCTCAGACACACTCTCTCTCTGACAAACTCTCTCTCTAACACACTTCCTCTCTGACACACTCTCTGTCTGACACACTCTCTCTCAGACACTCTCACTCTCAGACACTCTCAGACACTCTCACTCTCAGACTCTCTCTCTCAGACTCTCTCTCTCACTCTCAGACTCTCTCACTCTCAGACTCTCTCACTCTCAGACTCTCTCACTCTCAGACTCTCATCACTCTCAGACTCTCTCACTCTCAGACGCTCTGTCTCTCTCACTTTCAGACTCTCTCTCACTCTCAGACTCTCTCTCTCTCTCAGACTCTCTCTCTCAGACTCTCTCAGACTCTCTCAGACTCTCTCTCTCTCAGACTATCTCACTCTCAGACTCTCTCACTCTCAGACTCTCTCTCTCACTTTCAGACTCTCTCTCTCTCTCTCTCACTCTCACTCTCACTCTCAGACTCTCTCTCTCTCAGACTCTCTCTCTCTCTCTCTCTCTCAGACTCTCTCAGACTCTCTCTCTCTCTCAGACAATCTCTCTCTCTCTATCTCTCTCTCTCTCTCTCTATCTCTCAGACTCTCTCTCTCAGACTCTCTCTCTCAGACTCTCTCTCTCAGACTCTCTCTCTCAGACTCTCTCTCACTCTCAGACACACTCTCTCTCAGACACACTCTCTCTCAGACACTCTCTCTCTCAGACACTCTCTCTCTCAGACACTCTCTCTCTCACTCTCAGACTCTCTCTCTCACACTTTCAGACTCTCTCTCTCTCACTCTCAGACTCTCTCTCACTCTCAGACTCTCTCTCACTCTCAGACTCTCTCTCTCACTCTCAGACTCTCTCTCACTCTCAGACTCCCTCACTCTAAGACTCTCTCACTCTCAGACTCTCTCACTTTCAGACTCTCTCTCTCTCACTCTCAGACTCTCTCTCACTCTCAGACTCTCTCTCACTCTCAGACTCTCTCTCTCACTCTCAGACTCTCTCTCTCTCTTAGACTCTCCCTCTCAGACTCTCTCAGACTCTCTCAGACTCTCTCTCTCAGACTCTCTCTCTATCTCTCTCTCAGACTCTCTCTCTCTCTCAGACTCTCTCTCTCTCTCAGACTCTCTCTCTCTCTCAGACTCTCTCTCTCAGACTCTCTCTCTCAGACTCTCTCTCTCTCTCTCTCTCTCAGATTCTCTCTCTCTCTCAGACTCTCTCTCTCTCTCTCTCATACTCTCTCTCTCTCAGACTCTCTCTCTCAGACTCTCTCTCTCTCAGACACACTCTCTCTCAGACACACTCACTCTCTCAGACACACTCACTCTCTCAGACACACTCACTCTCTCAGACACACTCACTCTCTCAGACACACTCTCCCTCTCAGACACACTCTCTCTCTCAGACACACTCTCTCTCTGACACACTTCCTCTCTGACACACTCTCTGTCTGACACACTCTCTCTCAGACACTCTCACTCTCAGACACTCTCAGACACTCTCACTCTCAGACTCTCTCTCTCAGACTCTCTCTCTCACTCTCAGACTCTCTCACTCTCAGACTCTCTCACTCTCAGACTCTCTCACTCTCAGACTCTCTCACTCTCAGACTCTCTCACTCTCAGACGCTCTGTCTCTCTCACTTTCAGACTCTCTCTCACTCTCAGACTCTCTCTCTCTCTGTCTCAGACTCTCTCTCAGACTCTCTCAGACTCTCTCTCAGACTCTCTCAGACTCTCTCTCTCTCTCTCTCAGACTCTCTGTCTCTCAGACTCTCACTTTCAGACTATCTCTCTCTCTCTCTCTCTCACTCTCACTCTCACTCTCAGACTCTCTCTCAGACTCTCTCTCTCTCTCTCTCTCTCTCTCTCTCTCTCTTTCTCTCAGACTCTCTCAGACTCTCTCTCTCTCTCTCTCTCTCTCTCTCAGACAATCTCTCTCTCTCTCTATCTCTCTCTCTATCTCTATCTCTCAGACTCTCTCTCTCAGACTCTCTCTCAGACTCTCTCTCTCAGACTCTCTCTCTCAGACTCTCTCTCTCTCAGACTCTCACTCTCAGACACACTCTCTCTCAGACACACTCTCTCTCAGACACTCTCTCTCTCAGACACTCTCTGTCTCAGACACACTCTCTCTCACTCTCAGACTCTCTCTCTCACACTTTCAGACTCTCTCTCTCTCACTCTCAGACTCTCTCTCACTCTCAGACTCTCTCTCACTCTCTCTCTCACTCTCAGACTCTCTCTCACTCTCAGACTCTCTCTCACTCTCAGACACTCTCTCACTCTCAGACTCTCTCTCTCACTCTCAGACTCTCTCTCACTCTCAGACTCCCTCACTCTAAGACTCTCTCACTCTCAGACTCTCTCACTTTCAGACTCTCTCTCTCTCTCTCTCTCTCTCTCTCACTTTCAGACTCTCTCTCTCTCACTCTCAGACTCTCTCTCTCTCAGACTCTCCCTCTCAGACTCTCTCAGACTCTCTCAGACTCTCTCTCTCTCAGACTCTCTCTCTCAGACTCTCTCTCTCAGACTCTCTCTCAGACTCTCTCTCTCAGACTCTCTCTCTCAGACTCTCTCTCTCAGACTCTCTCTCACTCTCAGACACACTCTCTCTCAGACACACTCTCTCTCAGACACACTCTCTCTCAGACACTCTCTCTCTCAGACACTCTCTCTCTCAGACACTCTCTCTCTCAGACACTCTCTCTCAGACACTCTCTCTCTCTCTGACACTCTCTCTCTGAAACACTCTCTCTCTGACACACTCTCTCTCTCAGACACTCTCTCTCTCAGACACTCTCTCTCTCAGACAGACACTCTCTCTCTCAGACAGACACTCTCTCTCAGACAGACACTCTCTATCTCAGACAGACACTCTCTCTCTCAGACAAACACTCTCTCTCTCAGACAGACACTCTCTCTCTCAGACAGACACACTCTCTCTCAGACAGACACTCTCTCTCTCAGACAGACACTCTCTCTCTCAGACAGACATTCTCTCTCTCAGACAGACACTCTCTCTCAGACAGACACTCTCTCTCAGACAGACACTCTCTCTCTCAGACAGACACTCTCTATCTCAGACAGACACTCTCTCTCTCAGACAAACACTCTCTCTCTCAGACAGACACTCTCTCTCTCTCAGACAGACACTCTCTCTCTCAGACAGACACTCTCTCTCTCAGACAGACATTCTCTCTCTCAGACAGACACTCTCTCTCAGACAGACACTCTCTCTCTCTCAGCAGACACTCTCTCTCTCAGACAGACACTCTCTCAGACAGACACTCTCTCTCTCAGACAGACACCCTCTCTCAGGAACTCTCTCTCTCAGACAGACACTCTCTCTCTCTCAGACAGACACCCTCTCTCAGACACCCTCTCACTCAGAAAGACACTCTCTCTCTCTCTCTCAGACACTCTCTCTCTGACACACACACACAGATACAGATACACACACACAGATACACACACACAGATGCAGATACACACAGATGTAGATACACACAGATGCAGATACACACAGATGCAGATACTCCCACTCTCAGACTCTCTCACTCTCAGACTCTCTCACTCTCAGACTCTCTCACTCTCAGACGCTCTGTCTCTCTCACTTTCAGACTCTCTCTCACTCTCAGACTCTCTCTCTCTCTCTCAGACTCTCTCTCTCTCAGACTCTCTCAGACTCTCTCTCAGACTCTCTCAGACTCTCTCTCTCTCTCTCTCAGACTCTCTGTCTCTCAGACTCTCACTTTCAGACTATCTCTCTCTCTCTCTCACTCTCACTCTCACTCTCAGACTCTCTCTCTCAGACTCTCTCTCTCTCTCTCTCTCTCTCTCTCTCAGACTCTCTCAGACTCTCTCTCTCTCTCTCTCACTCTCAGACAATCTCTCTCTCTCTCTCTCTCTCTCTCTCTCTCTCTATCTCTATCTCTCAGACTCTCTCTCTCAGACTCTCTCTCAGACTCTCTCTCTCAGACTCTCTCTCTCAGACTCTCTCTCTCAGACTCTCTCTCTCTCAGACTCTCACTCTCAGACACACTCTCTCTCAGACACACTCTCTCTCAGACACTCTCTCTCTCAGACACTCTCTCTCTCAGACACTCTCTCTCTCACTCTCAGACTCTCTCTCTCACACTTTCAGACTCTCTCTCACTCTCAGACTCTCTCTCTCTCTCTCAGACTATCTCACTCTCAGACTCTCTCACTCTCAGACTCTCTCTCTCACTTTCAGACTCTCTCTCTCTCTCTCTCTCTCACTCTCACTCTCACTCTCAGACTCTCTCTCTCTCAGACTCTCTCTCTCTCTCTCTCTCTCTCTCTCAGACTCTCTCAGACTCTCTCTCTCTCTCAGACAATCTCTCTCTCTCTATCTCTCTCTCTCTCTCTCTATCTCTCAGACTCTCTCTCTCAGACTCTCTCTCTCAGACTCTCTCTCTCAGACTCTCTCTCTCAGACTCTCTCTCACTCTCAGACACACTCTCTCTCAGACACACTCTCTCTCAGACACTCTCTCTCTCAGACACTCTCTCTCTCAGACACTCTCTCTCTCACTCTCAGACTCTCTCTCTCACACTTTCAGACTCTCTCTCTCTCACTCTCAGACTCTCTCTCACTCTCAGACTCTCTCTCACTCTCAGACTTCTCTCTCTCACTCTCAGACTCTCTCTCACTCTCAGACTCCCTCACTCTAAGACTCTCTCACTCTCAGACTCTCTCACTTTCAGACTCTCTCTCTCTCACTCTCAGACTCTCTCTCACTCTCAGACTCTCTCTCACTCTCAGACTCTCTCTCTCACTCTCAGACTCTCTCTCTCTCTTAGACTCTCCCTCTCAGACTCTCTCAGACTCTCTCAGACTCTCTCTCTCAGACTCTCTCTCTATCTCTCTCTCAGACTCTCTCTCTCTCTCAGACTCTCTCCTCTCTCTCAGACTCTCTCTCTCTCAGACTCTCTCTCTCAGACTCTCTCTCTCAGACTCTCTCTCTCTCTCTCTCTCTCTCAGATTCTCTCTCTCTCTCAGACTCTCTCTCTCTCTCTCTCATACTCTCTCTCTCTCAGACTCTCTCTCTCAGACTCTCTCTCTCTCAGACACACTCTCTCTCAGACACACTCACTCTCTCAGACACACTCACTCTCTCAGACACACTCACTCTCTCAGACACACTCACTCTCTCAGACACACTCTCCCTCTCAGACACACTCTCTCTCTCAGACACACTCTCTCTCTGACACACTTCCTCTCTGACACACTCTCTGTCTGACACACTCTCTCTCAGACACTCTCACTCTCAGACACTCTCAGACACTCTCACTCTCAGACTCTCTCTCTCAGACTCTCTCTCTCACTCTCAGACTCTCTCACTCTCAGACTCTCTCACTCTCAGACTCTCTCACTCTCAGACTCTCACTCTCAGACTCTCACTCTCAGACACTCTGTCTCTCTCACTTTCAGACTCTCTCTCACTCTCAGACTCTCTCTCTCTCTGTCTCAGACTCTCTCTCAGACTCTCTCAGACTCTCTCTCAGACTCTCTCAGACCCTCTCTCTCTCTCTCTCAGACTCTCTGTCTCTCAGACTCTCACTTTCAGACTATCTCTCTCTCTCTCTCTCACTCTCACTCTCACTCTCAGACTCTCTCTCAGACTCTCTCTCTCTCTCTCTCTCTCTCTCTCTTTCTCTCAGACTCTCTCAGACTCTCTCTCTCTCTCTCTCTCTCTCTCTCAGACAATCTCTCTCTCTCTCTATCTCTCTCTCTATCTCTATCTCTCAGACTCTCTCTCTCAGACTCTCTCTCAGACTCTCTCTCTCAGACTCTCTCTCTCAGACTCTCTCTCTCTCAGACTCTCACTCTCAGACACACTCTCTCTCAGACACACTCTCTCTCAGACACTCTCTCTCTCAGACACTCTCTGTCTCAGACACACTCTCTCTCACTCTCAGACTCTCTCTCTCACACTTTCAGACTCTCTCTCTCTCACTCTCAGACTCTCTCTCACTCTCAGACTCTCTCTCACTCTCTCTCTCACTCTCAGACTCTCTCTCACTCTCAGACTCTCTCTCACTCTCAGACTCTCTCTCACTCTCAGACTCTCTCTCTCACTCTCAGACTCTCTCTCACTCTCAGACTCCCTCACTCTAAGACTCTCTCACTCTCAGACTCTCTCACTTTCAGACTCTCTCTCTCTCTCTCTCTCTCTCTCACTTTCAGACTCTCTCTCTCGTCACTCTCAGACTCTCTCTCTCTCAGACTCTCCCTCTCAGACTCTCTCAGACTCTCTCAGACTCTCTCTCTCTCAGACTCTCTCTCTCAGACTCTCTCTCAGACTCTCTCTCAGACTCTCTCTCTCAGACTCTCTCTCTCAGACTCTCTCTCTCAGACTCTCTCTCACTCTCAGACACACTCTCTCTCAGACACACTCTCTCTCAGACACCACTCTCTCTCAGACACTCTCTCTCTCAGACACTCTCTCTCTCAGACACTCTCTCTCTCAGACACTCTCTCTCAGACACTCTCTCTCTCTCTGACACTCTCTCTCTGAAACACTCTCTCTCTGACACACTCTCTCTCTCAGACACTCTCTCTCTCAGACACTCTCTCTCTCAGACAGACACTCTCTCTCTCAGACAGACACT
>NC_134486.1:229165527-229169457 GCF_040206685.1 Ascaphus truei | reverse complement strand
AGACTCTCTCTCTCTCAGACTCTCTCAGACTCTCTCTCAGACTCTCTCAGACTCTCTCTCTCTCTCTCTCAGACTCTCTGTCTCTCAGACTCTCACTTTCAGACTATCTCTCTCTCTCTCTCACTCTCACTCTCACTCTCAGACTCTCTCTCTCAGACTCTCTCTCTCTCTCTCTCTCTCTCTCTCTCAGACTCTCTCAGACTCTCTCTCTCTCTCTCTCACTCTCAGACAATCTCTCTCTCTCTCTCTCTCTCTCTCTCTCTCTCTCTCTATCTCTATCTCTCAGACTCTCTCTCTCAGACTCTCTCTCAGACTCTCTCTCTCAGACTCTCTCTCTCAGACTCTCTCTCTCAGACTCTCTCTCTCTCAGACTCTCACTCTCAGACACACTCTCTCTCAGACACACTCTCTCTCAGACACTCTCTCTCTCAGACACTCTCTCTCTCAGACACTCTCTCTCTCACTCTCAGACTCTCTCTCTCACACTTTCAGACTCTCTCTCACTCTCAGACTCTCTCTCTCTCTCTCAGACTATCTCACTCTCAGACTCTCTCACTCTCAGACTCTCTCTCTCACTTTCAGACTCTCTCTCTCTCTCTCTCTCACTCTCACTCTCACTCTCAGACTCTCCTCTCTCTCAGACTCTCTCTCTCTCTCTCTCTCTCTCTCTCAGACTCTCTCAGACTCTCTCTCTCTCTCAGACAATCTCTCTCTCTCTATCTCTCTCTCTCTCTCTCTATCTCTCAGACTCTCTCTCTCAGACTCTCTCTCTCAGACTCTCTCTCTCAGACTCTCTCTCTCAGACTCTCTCTCACTCTCAGACACACTCTCTCTCAGACACACTCTCTCTCAGACACTCTCTCTCTCAGACACTCTCTCTCTCAGACACTCTCTCTCTCACTCTCAGACTCTCTCTCTCACACTTTCAGACTCTCTCTCTCTCACTCTCAGACTCTCTCTCACTCTCAGACTCTCTCTCACTCTCAGACTCTCTCTCTCACTCTCAGACTCTCTCTCACTCTCAGACTCCCTCACTCTAAGACTCTCTCTCACTCTCAGACTCTCTCACTTTCAGACTCTCTCTCTCTCTCACTCTCAGACTCTCTCTCACTCTCAGACTCTCTCTCCACTCTCAGACTCTCTCTCTCACTCTCAGACTCTCTCTCTCTCTCTTAGACTCTCCCTCTCAGACTCTCTCAGACTCTCTCAGACTCTCTCTCTCAGACTCTCTCTCTATCTCTCTCTCAGACTCTCTCTCTCTCTCAGACTCTCTCTCTCTCTCAGACTCTCTCTCTCTCTCAGACTCTCTCTCTCAGACTCTCTCTCTCAGACTCTCTCTCTCTCTCTCTCTCTCTCAGATTCTCTCTCTCTCTCAGACTCTCTCTCTCTCTCTCTCATACTCTCTCTCTCTCAGACTCTCTCTCTCAGACTCTCTCTCTCTCAGACACACTCTCTCTCAGACACACTCACTCTCTCAGACACACTCACTCTCTCAGACACACTCACTCTCTCAGACACACTCACTCTCTCAGACACACTCTCCCTCTCAGACACACTCTCTCTCTCAGACACACTCTCTCTCTGACACACTTCCTCTCTGACACACTCTCTGTCTGACACACTCTCTCTCAGACACTCTCACTCTCAGACACTCTCAGACACTCTCACTCTCAGACTCTCTCTCTCAGACTCTCTCTCTCACTCTCAGACTCTCTCACTCTCAGACTCTCTCACTCTCAGACTCTCTCACTCTCAGACTCTCTCACTCTCAGACTCTCTCACTCTCAGACACTCTGTCTCTCTCACTTTCAGACTCTCTCTCACTCTCAGACTCTCTCTCTCTCTGTCTCAGACTCTCTCTCAGACTCTCTCAGACTCTCTCTCAGACTCTCTCAGACCCTCTCTCTCTCTCTCTCAGACTCTCTGTCTCTCAGACTCTCACTTTCAGACTATCTCTCTCTCTCTCTCTCTCACTCTCACTCTCACTCTCAGACTCTCTCTCAGACTCTCTCTCTCTCTCTCTCTCTCTCTCTCTCTTTCTCTCAGACTCTCTCAGACTCTCTCTCTCTCTCTCTCTCTCTCTCTCAGACAATCTCTCTCTCTCTCTCTATCTCTCTCTCTATCTCTATCTCTCAGACTCTCTCTCTCTCAGACTCTCTCTCAGACTCTCTCTCTCAGACTCTCTCTCTCAGACTCTCTCTCTCTCAGACTCTCACTCTCAGACACACTCTCTCTCAGACACACTCTCTCTCAGACACTCTCTCTCTCAGACACTCTCTGTCTCAGACACACACTCTCTCTCACTCTCAGACTCTCTCTCTCACACTTTCAGACTCTCTCTCTCTCACTCTCAGACTCTCTCTCACTCTCAGACTCTCTCTCACTCTCTCTCTCACTCTCAGACTCTCTCTCACTCTCAGACTCCTCTCTCACTCTCAGACTCTCTCTCACTCTCAGACTCTCTCTCTCACTCTCAGACTCTCTCTCACACTCTCAGACTCCCTCACTCTAAGACTCTCTCACTCTCAGACTCTCTCACTTTCAGACTCTCTCTCTCTCTCTCTCTCTCTCACTTTCAGACTCTCTCTCTCTCACTCTCAGACTCTCTCTCTCTCAGACTCTCCCTCTCAGACTCTCTCAGACTCTCTCAGACTCTCTCTCTCTCAGACTCTCTCTCTCAGACTCTCTCTCAGACTCTCTCTCAGACTCTCTCTCTCAGACTCTCTCTCTCAGACTCTCTCTCTCAGACTCTCTCTCACTCTCAGACACACTCTCTCTCAGACACACTCTCTCTCAGACACACTCTCTCTCAGACACTCTCTCTCTCAGACACTCTCTCTCTCAGACACTCTCTCTCTCAGACACTCTCTCTCAGACACTCTCTCTCTCTCTGACACTCTCTCTCTGAAACACTCTCTCTCTGACACACTCTCTCTCTCAGACACTCTCTCTCTCAGACACTCTCTCTCTCAGACAGACACTCTCTCTCTCAGACAGACACTCTCTCTCAGACAGACACTCTCTATCTCAGACAGACACTCTCTCTCTCAGACAAACACTCTCTCTCTCAGACAGACACTCTCTCTCTCAGACAGACACACTCTCTCTCAGACAGACACTCTCTCTCTCAGACAGACACTCTCTCTCTCAGACAGACATTCTCTCTCTCAGACAGACACTCTCTCTCAGACAGACACTCTCTCTCAGACAGACACTCTCTCTCTCAGACAGACACTCTCTATCTCAGACAGACACTCTCTCTCTCAGACAAACACTCTCTCTCTCAGACAGACACTCTCTCTCTCTCAGACAGACACTCTCTCTCTCAGACAGACACTCTCTCTCTCAGACAGACATTCTCTCTCTCAGACAGACACTCTCTCTCAGACAGACACTCTCTCTCTCTCAGCAGACACTCTCTCTCTCAGACAGACACTCTCTCAGACAGACACTCTCTCTCTCAGACAGACACCCTCTCTCAGGAACTCTCTCTCTCAGACAGACACTCTCTCTCTCTCAGACAGACACCCTCTCTCAGACACCCTCTCACTCAGAAAGACACTCTCTCTCTCTCTCTCAGACACTCTCTCTCTGACACACACACACAGATACAGATACACACACACAGATACACACACACAGATGCAGATACACACAGATGTAGATACACACAGATGCAGATACACACAGATGCAGATACTCCCACTCTCAGACTCTCTCACTCTCAGACTCTCTCACTCTCAGACTCTCTCACTCTCAGACGCTCTGTCTCTCTCACTTTCAGACTCTCTCTCACTCTCAGACTCTCTCTCTCTCTCTCAGACTCTCTCTCTCTCAGACTCTCTCAGACTCTCTCTCAGACTCTCTCAGACTCTCTCTCTCTCTCTCTCAGACTCTCTGTCTCTCAGACTCTCACTTTCAGACTATCTC
>NC_134486.1:229133027-229160527 GCF_040206685.1 Ascaphus truei | reverse complement strand
TGAAAAGGAAATAAAAAATTAGTGCAGTTAAGTACATATAATTGCATTGTGTATTATAAAATTACACCATATTGGACTACTGTATGCAGTTACTTCTGTCAAACTACTGTATACTGGAACTACTGTACTGTAAAATACTTTGTAACAAGATTCGTAGTGCAGCCAGCTCTCCCTAAAAATTAAAAAATTAGTGCAGTAAAGTGCATGCTGTATATTGTAAAACAATCTATGCCATACTTAACTGTATCATGCTGTATTTGGTGTGCTTGTACTTACCATACTACAGTACAGTACTATACTACCTTCCTGATGCATGCCCATTACACTCTATCACAATGGGCAACACAGTCGCAATATGGTCGATATATTTATTACAGCGTTCCACGGTGAGCACATCATTCCAAAAACTCATTATGCCATTCACCAACTCATCCTTTTTTGAGGGTTTCACCACTTTTCGGATATGGTCCTTCAGCTGATGCCAGACTATTTCGATAATATTGAAGTCTGGCGATCTGTCATTGGAGGGGGAAAAAAGGAGAATTAGTTAAAGAGATACACAGTAAACAGTGTGAAAAAACGAGACACGGTTACCGTACTTACACCGCTGGCGTCTTCACCCAGTTGATACCGCAGGCAAGAAAATGCGCAGTTGACGCGGTGTGCTTTGGATCGTTATCCTGGTAGAAACGGTGACCATCTGGGAATTCACGTGAGATGAATTCCACAATCTAAGGCACTATTTGCTCTTGGAAAAAGCTTTATTCATGATTCCTGTAACAAGATAAGAAAAGTGCTCAAAATAATGCACACTACAGTAGTACAGTACAGTGCTTAAGGCTACAGCATGTGACTTTGTGCATTATTATACTGTACCATCAAAGATGACGATGCCTCCTGGTCCACGCCTAGAGATGACACCCCACACATGCATCTTCACTGGGTGTTTTGGACGCGGCTTCATAGATATGCGACCTTTTTTGTGGAATGCAAAGGTGGCAAATCTCTGCAGCGATACAGTAGACTCGTCAGTGAAGATGCAATACTGAAAAGTTTCACCACTGTCGATCCATGCCTGTGCCTGGACCACTCTCTTTATCTTGTTGACGTCCCTTATCATAGGGTACGCTCTGTAATGACAAGGAATAATTATATAAGTACAGTACAGTTTATTAAACCACACTTTTCACCTCCTGTACTGTCCAGTACTAACCTCACACGTCCATATTTCCATCCAATTCTGCATCTCATCTTCTTAATGCTGGTCTTTGATATGGTTAGATTGTGATTTTTCTGCAGAGTGTCTTTGACACTTAAGGCACTCTTCTCATCATTCTCTTCACATTCTGTCAACCAGAACAGTTGTCTCCCTACAGTTTAAAGGAAAAACAACAATACGTTACAGTAGGCCACAAGTACAGGTACATTTATGCTCAGGCCTACAGTATGGCCAAATATACAGTAGATATTACTTTAATAGAATAGTTATACTGTATTAATATAAAAATAGAAAGATACTGCATAGAATAGAGTTGTGTAAATATACAGCGATAACAATAGACATAGAAAGATACTGTATACAATAGAGTTATATAAATATACAGCAATAACAATAAAAATAGATAGATACAGTACAGTACAGACGCGGTATTTACCGTTGGTGTCTTCTTTACTTTTTTGGTCTTACCATGGGCATGATAGCTCACGGTTGCTCCTGGTACAACGAGGCCAGAAGTACTTAGCCAGCGCTGAATATCCGCAATTTGTTGTCCTCTCGTGTACATCTCCTTTATTCTCATGCTGAGATCCTTGAAATCTTTTTAACAGGCATCGCTGCGTGTTGAAAGAAATACAAGCACAAGAATGTATATTCGATGTTTAGTCAATGTGTATTCAATGTGCAGTGAATCCACAAAATGGATGGTGTATTTATACTTTAATGAGTCACATTAGAATACGCCCACTTTTAACACCTGCACCTCGCCGCCATGCATAAAAGGTGACACACATTGCATAGCCTCCCACTCGATGATCTGTATCTGAGCTTGCCCTTGTCCAGATACTGCATTGTGCCATCTGCTTCCATGGATTAACCCCGATTCTACGGATGCAGGAACCCACTCGCCTCTGCCATGCCTTACATGCAGAAAAAGCAAAAGGCGGCAGCCGTTTCCAAGCCAAGGCCAATGTGAAAGGCTAAGGCTAATAAAGAAAATCTTCTGAAGACTCCAAAGGCTACAGGTAAGGCTTTAAAGAAGCCTTATTATGTCAAGAAGAAATTCGGTGATGTACACTCAAAGCAATACAAATGGTCACCTTCTGCATCAGCCCTTTCCGCCGCTGCCGCTTCTCTCCCCGAAACCCAGAGGACACCTTCTCCATCACTCCTCGCCACCACTGTCGCTTCTCTTCTGGAAACACAGAGGACACCTTCTCAATCACTCCTCGCCACCTCTGCCGCTTCTCTCCCGGAAACCCAGAGGACACCTTCTCCATCACTCCTCAACAACTCTGTCGCTTCTCTCCCGGAAATCCACAGGGCACCTTCTCCATCACTCTTCGACGACTCTGTCGCTTCTCTCCTGGAAATCCACAGGATACCTCCTCCATCACTCCTCGACAACGCTGCCGCTTATCTCGAGGAAACCCCCATCTCATCCTCTTATGCACCCATCCACCCAAATTTATACAGCACCCCATGCACAACATCCAGCTCGTTAGACCGCATGCTGAATGGGTTAAGTGTCGATATCCCTGGGAACTCTATGCTGGGAAAGATAGATCTTCTTTTAGAGACCATGCTAAATATGGATCAACGGATGGTGAAGATGGATCAACGGATGGAGAAGATGGATAACGGATGGAGAAGATGGATCAACAGATGGAGAAGATAGAGACTGACATAGCGGTGGGGAAAAGAAAAGCAAATGTGTGGTGCTCAGAAAAAAACCTATAAGATTGAGATCAAAGAATACTTGATTGAAGAATCCTGTGATATATACTCCCCAGTGGAAGAAGAAGGGATATACCCCAGACAATAGAACAAATAAAAACTCCAAATATAACCGACTAATGGACTAGGATCCCCACAAGCACTGTAGTAAGGGACCTCACAATGAAGTGATCCAGCATAATATATCGGAATGGAGAATGTCCAGATAAGAAAATAACTCACTCCGAGTAGACCTGTCATCCAGGTTGTTCTGTTTTCATCCACAGAAGGGGCTTGTGCTTCCGTTTTTTCAGTGTGCTGTCAAGGATTGCAGATGGGAAAAAGCAGGCACCAAATACACAGGATCAAAAAATAAAGGAAATCGAAAAGGAGCGTGTGCCCATTAAAAACATATTTATGAATTATTGATCTGATAGAAATAGCCAGTACATGATCAATACCGGTAATGGCGCTCAGTCTGGATGCAGAAAAAGCGTTTGATAGGATAGACTGGCCATACCTTGAGGCCACACTTGGAGCATTTGGGATGGGAGAAAAACTGACAAAGGCAATATTTGCTCTATACTCGGATTCGTCGGCTAGGGTTACCCACCAGGGGTTCGCTTCAGATCCCTTCCAAATTAAGAGCGGAATGAGACAGGGATGCCCGCTCTCCCCCTCCTCTTTGCACTGTGTATGGAGCCATTTGCTGCTCAGATACGCGATAGCAAAGACATCACGGGTATTGACATTGGCACTGTATGCGGATGACGTGTTCCTGACAATATCTAAACCCGTTACCTCTCTACCGAACCTATTTGAGCTATTGGGAAGATTCAACAGGATCTCCGGATTCAAAATAAACCAGTCAAAATCAGACGCTCTAAATATAAATCTCCCCAAGCACTTAAAGAAATTGATGTCTATAAACTTTAACTTTAACTGGCAACAGAATCACATTAAATATCTGGGCATCAATGTCACTAAGTCCTACAATATACCAAGCAAATTACCCCAAACTGACGCAAACTATGAGAGGGGACATAAAGAGATGGGCCACATTTAAAATCTCGTGGATTGGTAAGATTCACTGCGTTAAAATGAATCTGCTCCCGCGCCTTCTATATTTAAACCAAACCCTTCCGGTGCATTAGGATTGAAGGAGACACTCTCGCTTCAATCAGTAATAGATAAATTTATCTGGGGAGGGAAGAAGGCGAGGGTGGGCAAACAGATCATGCGCAGGCAGACAGGGGCAGGAGGGCTAGCGGTGCCTTGCTTGTTGTCATATTATAAGGCGGCACAATTATGCCAGATTGTGCAATTGCACACCAGCCCAGACTCAAAAAGATGGGTCGCTCTAGAAAGAGAGCTATGCGCTCCCTTAGAGCTGGGGCATCTGATTTGGCTTCCCAAAAAGGTGCGGTTAGGCGCCAAATTGCCGCTATCCTCAATGACCAATTCGCTCTCTGTCTGGGAGGCTACCAGACGCAAATGCGGCTTGACGCACAAGTCATCAGGTATGACCCCACTATGGAACAACCCACTTTTTGCTCCAGGCCTGAACAATGCCGACTTCCCAATCTGGAAACATAGAAATATCAACAGACTAGTAGATCTGGAGGGTAGACAAGGCATACAAATATTTGATATACTTAAGTCAGACAAAAAGATCCCCAATGCTGAGTTTTTTAGATACCTCCAGATCAGAGCATTCTACCAAAAAATGCAACCACATACACCCATGACAAATTTTGAAAAGCTCTGTCGATCAGGGACATCCACGAAGGGACTTACATTGCAGATGTACAAGGAAGTGATCGGTTCTGGCGCAACAGTGATGATTAAAATAGGGTACATGACAAGGTGGGAACACGACCTAGGGGAGACGCTGGAAGTAGGGGAGTGGACAAAGATGGTAGTGGCAACATTTAAAAGCTCCATGTGCACGACCTTGAGGGAGAACGCATATAAGGTTATGATGCGATGGTACCACACCCCCACAAAATTAGCTGAATTCCTGTCCAGTTACTCCCCGCTGTGCCCGAGACAGTGTGGACAACGGGCAGACCTGTTGCACATGCTGTGGTCTTGCCCCAGGATCGTCCCAGTGTGGGAATCAATTACAGATTGGCTGCACAAGATCCTAGGTAAACCCATACAGATGGATCCATGGCTGTTCCTTTTGAACAGACCCAAAAAAGGATTCTCCCGAAGCGAGAACAAATTAGTAGCGCATTTTGCGATGGCGGTCCGGGGAGAGATCGCAGTACGCTGGAAACAAAATGAAATCCCTCTAATTACTAAGATTCGGAATCGGATTTGGTCAGTCTGCCAGATGGAAAAGTTGACGAGTCTGGTCAACGACACTGGCGCAAATTACCTAAAAGTCTGGACACCATGGTTGGCCCAGACAGACATACCGGGGGTGGAGAGGGCCACGATTTGGCATTGATTGAGGTAAGTGCGTTCTCCCTGGAAAGACGGCTAAAAGGGGTGACTTGGGCTTTAGGCCCCTTCAGACCCAAACACGCAGTCAGCGAAGGGTAACATTTAGAGTGTGGGTCAGACCCGACACAGGGAATGCACCCGGTTTCCCCAGATGCAGAGAGCCAGCCGGTACGCACACGAACGCGGAGCCACGGCAGGAGACCCCCCGTAACATAGGCGTATAATAGGCGTGTCTTGGGCGTAGCTTTGATTAGAGGCGTGATTTAGGGGCATGACATATTAGTGGCGTGACTTTTGGGACGTGTCTTTTCCCAATACAAGCAATGTCTGACTACATAGCTTATTCATTGTCTGTTATTAAAACAGATCTTGAGTCTTTAGCAACTATATTACACTATTTTGCTTCTTGCAGAGAACCATTCTATTATATTCTAACTAAAACATCAGGAAATTGACAACACAAAAGTATCGTAGTAATATCCTTACCAGGAAGAAAGGAAATGCAATTTGACAGAAACTGAGTGCATTTAGGAATTATATTTCAGCAAAAGGCTGACTACAAAATCTTAACTAGTTATGACGAGACAAAATGGAAGCTTAACATGAGTGCAGATTCTGGCCTGACATACTGGTCCTAACAATTCCCTCCTTTTTGTTCTCTAAAAGAACAAATACCCTTACTAGGTACGCTTCTCTATGACTATGGCCTTATGGGGACCAATAGTATCATAGACTCTGTTCATGGCCACATATGAATTATTAGTTGCATACATGGCGTGAGATGAAACTGAAGGTTTCCTTGAGACAAATGAAAGCATTGCACACTTAGCACAGTGAAAGATAACAAAAATTGCTGCGATTATACTAATCACTACAATAAAACCATAGAGAATTTTCATACCCAATTCTCCGATCCAACTAGTGAGTCCTGACATCCAATTTAAGTTAAGGCCTGAGGATTCTTTACGCATCCTAGCCTGAATTTCCTGTAGCTTATCCATATCTTTATGAATAGCGCCAGACTCATCTTCAATATAGGCACAGCACTTCTGTCCTACAAGTTTACAAACACCTCCTTGTGAGGCTAGCAGATAATCAAGAGCCATTCTATTCTGTAATAATACTGTTCGGATCTGCTCTTGTTCATTAGTCAGACGGATAATAGCATCACTTGTCTGATTAAGAGCATCATCAATATTTACCATAAGATCACTTAATTTAGAATAGAGATCCAGAACACCTAAACTAGGTATAAAAACCCCCAGCTGCAATGCGGGTTGGACTGATGGTCCTGGTCAGATCTTTTTGATTTCTCAGCTTCCCTTGGGGTAACGTGTCAGATACATAGAAAGTGGGAAGAATGAAACCCAGATAACAAAGGGCAGTGTGATTGCAGGGTACAATCTTAGTGGCCCACATGCCACACAACCAATATATATATATATATATATATATATATATATATATATATATATATATATATATATATATATCATTAAATATTTCTATAGATTAGAAAATGGCTTACATCTCAATATGTCACATAATCTAAGGGTCAGCTATTTGTGAGAATTGGTGGGGGCTAATTTCTGCTAAGAGCAATTGCACAAACATTCTTCTTGATTACATCTTTCATACTGCATTTACTCAGAATGGCAAAACGGACCAAGATGGCTGCTATGGTCAAAATGGATGACTTGTGATCCTTTCCTTGGGGTTGACTCACGTCCCTTTGTGACCTCCCACCTTCCTCATATCCAGTCTTCTCAGTCCCCCCATATCCTTAAGAGACAGTCTATTTAAAGAACAGAACAGTTAACCATTTCATAGTCCTGATGGACCAAGATGTCCAAGTTGTGCATTACTTCATTCCTTTCTTTTCCGGCCATTATATCAGCCCAGTTGATTTCTTCTTCGGTCTCTTCTTCTGGGGGACTGGTGACATCATCACTGCAGAGAGGCATAGCGTCGGTGGGGGTTGCAACGCACTTCTGGATCTGAGTTTTGCTGTACTTAATACATAGAGAGCAATGAGTAGGACAAACACACACATACAAAAACATTCGCTAGCTTCGCTCAAAGCAAATCAATCCAACCACCAAGTCCCCATGGTCCCTAAATCCTGGATAAATACACAACATTGCGCTTTAACTAGGGCGCATACATGCCCCTCTTTTGAGGCTAAAATATAGTCTAGAGCTATTTTATTCTGCAGAGCCATTAATTTAAACTAAACCTATTCTTGGTTAAGTGAGTAAATGTCTGTGGTTGTATGATTTAGGATATCCCTGTAAACCTGTCATACAGTAACCCAACTCCTACAATTGGGAATACATTCCCTGAAACTTATTCTTCCCATAGACTACTTTTTAGCACTTGTGTATTGGGTGTCTCTCTTCTGTTTCTAACTCTACGTGTGAGCAATTCACATAACCGTGTGTTTGACTGATAAAACATTCTCCCACCGGGATATCATTCTTCAGGGAGATTCTATTAACCTATAAATCCAAATAAAATAAACAGAGTTAAACAAATAATACCTTATACTATTTTGTCATCCTTATGGGATGCCACTTACACAAACATAATAGAGCATACATTTGTAACTGAAAAATAATAAAAACCTGTAAAAATAAAAAGTTCAAAGTTCGTGTGTTGAGGCCTGGACATTTTTGCCTATGACCTTTCTCCCTTGATGATTAGTGGTCAGAGAGTATTGTGTCCATCAAAACACTTATTTGCAGGTGCTATGTCTTTGTCTTTATTAGCTGTTTGTGCCTAGGCTGGCACTATTTTGACTTCGTCGTCCTGATGAAGTACTTGGTACGAAACACGTAGAGGTCACGACAGGTCATCCTGCGCGTGTATGCTGGTAAGCTGAGACGGAGCCTTCAGGAGACAGCAGCGGTTTTATCCATCTCCGCGGTGCTGAGATCCGGATCCTGTGCAGACACCGCGAGTCTGCAGACTGTCTCAGTGTGAGTGTCCGTTTCCCCTTGCCAGTGCCCAACCCTATGGCGGTTTCTATACAAATCTGTTGATAGGTTGTTTTCATGTTTGTTTTTTTCTTTCATGTTTTTTATATAAATTTTACTGTATTTGTATACTGTGCAGCTTAGGGTTTAGTCACCATCAGGTGTTCTCCTTGGTAGTACTTAGCCGTCCAGCTGCACAGCTGTTCTGAGGTGGGGTTGGATCCCCTCAGTTTTTGTGTATTTTTAATAAATTACCTTCCACTAATCCCTGGTGCGCATTTGTGCATTTTTTATTATCTTGTATTTCAGGGTGCCTTCCCCCCTTTCTAAGGGGGGTTCACCTAGATTTGAGAGTTTCTGGGGAGACGCTTTATGTACATGCTGCAAAGGGATCATCCACACCATCACACAGCACGAGCGCTGAATATCCTGTTTTTTCTACCTTCAGTATTTAAATGGCCTTTTCATCTGGGATGAAGAGCATGCTTGCGTAGAAAATGCTTGACCATTAACCCGTCTCGCGTAGGTGCACTTTCAGCTTTAACCTGTGCCTAGAGAGACTCAAAAATATATATTAGTTGCATGCAATACTTATTAATTGTTTTATTACCAATAACATGGTCCTTATTTCGTTACTTTGAACTACTGATGGTCATAACTCATCCCATAAGTGTCTCATAGGGAGAGAATTTATACCTAGAAATAAATTCTTGTATTAATATGGTTACTACTATTATTAGCATCCACATATTAAACAGAGATATTCCCTATTAACGCTCCTCAAATTTTAAACTAAGCAACCAATATGGACTTGACTTTGCTACAATCCAAGTTCCTAAAACTTGGTACCTCAGCCTGTGCCAAACCAATTGCTTCCATAATCAACTCTATCCTGTCTGAAGGCCATATCCCTAAGACCTGAAAAACTGCCAGAGTTGTCCCAATCATAAAAATGGGGACAAAAACACTGTCTCAAACTACAAATCAATCTCTCTTCTCCCAATACACACTTACTCTCATTCATACCTACTGTAACTGCCATCTGCCATTTTCTCTGATGCAAATGGTGTCAACCTTTTAGTCATTTAATACTAACTAACCTTAAAACTCGCCCCACAAATCAAGCATCCTAACAGCCTGCATTCATGGCTATTGTCCCACACCCACAGTCACTCCTGGCTTTTACCTCAAACACTCCACTGTAACTATTCTGCTAAAAATGTGAAATGCTCTGTATATAATATATACCCTGTTCACTTATGCAATTACACTTGCAATAATATATCCCCTGTCCTTTAACTATATGTCCAGGACATACCCAAAAACAAATAAATGGTTAAAAAATTATAAATTTGGCAGATATGATATATCCCTCAACATAGGGACGGCTTGCTACCTGCTTTGCTGTGACATCTGCAAAGGTATTATTATTATTTACCAGGGG
The DNA here is from genome assembly GCF_040206685.1 of Ascaphus truei. NCBI lineage: Eukaryota > Metazoa > Chordata > Amphibia > Anura > Ascaphidae > Ascaphus > Ascaphus truei. Next base: position 229,150,725 of record NC_134486.1, on the reverse strand, counting down.
CCTGTCAGCCCTGTTAGTATGGCAGCAACTTTTTATTACTGCAAGAGCCCTTGGAGTTAACATTGCTATAATAAATTCTGAACCTGCTGTGCATTGTATATCATTTACAACATATCAAGTTCATATCAAATCCCTCTATAGGGATTTCAGAGAGACCTTCAATAACCTATGTATGTATCTCCCCTCTTTTGTTCATATATTATCTATATATCTGAACAAAAATACAAAAATAGTTATGAAAACAGGTTGCTTGATATATAGCAAAATTAAACTGGTAAATAGATTTGTATGTGTAGTGACTATAAAAATATTTACTGCTTGTGTTAAAAGAAAAAGCCTGCAGCAGGTCTTTTAACAACTGTGGCATTTACAATATAAGAAAAAATCCTGAACAAAAGACTTCCTTTTAAAATAGACAAATAATTTTGAACTCTTTGCAAAGTGCTGAGCACACGGCCAGCATTAACTTTAAAAAAACACTCTGACTTTAAAAAGAAAAAAAAAAATAATAATAATTTTCAAAGCGCTTTTTTTTTCTGGGAAAACAGCCAGAAACCTCAAAGTTACAAATAGCAGATAACGGGTTTCGCTGTCTAATTCATATTAACTGCATTTTGTATGGTCTTTCAAAAATTAAATAACGGGAATATTTCAAATTACTGATAAACACCAAATCTATGCCAACAGGAGCATGCAATATTCTTCCACTCATTCCCCAGAATGCCTTCTGAAAGAAATCTCATATTCCTGCAAACTTCCATCAATACATCTTATGCTATCCCGTTTTAACTATGCCCTCTCTTAAAGCTGCAGTTCAGTCTTTTTTTTTTATTATTTATTTTTTTACTTTAATAGTTTAATGTGTGCAATCTCTACTTAACAAAAGAACTGTATAGCTGTCAGTCAATCCGTTCTCCATGTCTTGATCGGCGAAATTTTTGTGGCTGGGTTTTGTTTATAATTTGCCTCCGTGAGTCAGTGGAAGATCATGAATATTCATGAGCCTCCCAGTGACTCATGCTTGCTCCCGATCCCATCACGTGGTGCAGTAAGAGAAGGAGGAGGCAACCAGTGTCTTGATCTCACTGAGGTAAGGTTTTTCCCTTCTATATTTTGGGCTATTTTGGAGGTGTTTGGAGATGAGGGGGGCTATTTTGGAGGTGAGGGGGGCTCGGGTGAGTTGCGCCGGCAATGGGGGCTATTTCGGAGGTGAGGGGGGGCTCGGGTGAGTTGCGCTGGCAAGGGGAGCCATTTTGGAGGTGAGGGGGGACTCGGGTGAGTTGCGCCGGCAAGGGGGGCTATTTTGGAGGTGAGGGGGGCTCGGGTGAGTTGCGCCGGCAAGGGGGGCTATTTTGGAGGTGTTTGGAGGGGAGGGGGGGCTCGGGTGCGTTGCGATGGCAAGGGGGGCTATTTTGGAGGTGAGGGGGGCTCGGGTGAGTTGCACCGGCAAGGGGGGCTATTTTGGAGGTTAGGGGGGGGGCTCGGGTGAGTTGCGCCGGCAAGGGGGGCTATTTTGGAGGTGAGGGGGGGCTCGGGTGAGTTGCGCCGGCAAGGGGGACTATTTTGGAGGTGTTTGGAGGGGAGGGGGGGCTCGGGTGAGTTGCACCAGCAAGGGGGGCTATTTTGGAGGTGAGGGGGGGCTCAGGTGAGTTGCGCCGGCAAGGGGGACTAACAAAATGGTGTTTTTGGGGGTGGGAGCGGGACAGCGGAGGTACACAAACACACCCCCACCCCCTCCGTCACTCCCATCCCCCCCGTCACTCCCACCTCCCCCGTCACTCCCAACACCCCCCGTCACTCCCACCCCCCCCCACCCAGTCACTCACACCACCCCACCATGTCACGAGCCACCCCCCCACCCCATCACTCCCACCGCCCCACCCCGTCAATCCCACCCCCCCCACCCTGTCACTCCCACCCCCCCCACCCCGTCACTCCCACCCCCCCCCCCACCCTGTCACTCCCCCCCCCCCCCACCCCGTCACTCCCAACCCCCCACCCTCTCACTCCCACCCCCCCACCTCGTCACTCCCACCCCGTCACTCCCACCCCGTCACTCCCACCCTGTCACAGCCACCCACACTCAGTGTCCCACCCCTCCCTCTGTGTCCCCCCCTCCCTCTCTGTGGTCCCCCCTTCCCTCTCTGTGGTCCCCCCCTCCCTCTCTGTGGTCCCCCCCTCCCTCTCTGTGGTCCCCCCCTCCCTCTCTGTGGTCCCCCCCTCCCTCTCTGTGGTCCCCCCTCCCTCTCTGTGGTCCCCCCCCCTCTCTGTGTCTCCCCTCTCCCTCTAATTTACGTCTAATTTTTTTCTAAATTAGTGAATTATATACACACACACCAACAAAGACTGATTGTAGTGAAGTATAAAAGTAATACAATAAATAAACCGTTCTCATAAATGTTTATTGTTCTTACTAGGAATTGATTCAATTTCTTTTTTTTTATACAAGGCGGGAAAGAGGGCAAGTAGATTTTTGTGTGATTTGTAGAAAATAAAAAAATAATATATATATATATATTATATAGCTGATATACCCGGCGTGTGTGTGTGTATATAGATACTGTAGATATAGATATAGATAGATATGTAGATATTCCTGGATGTGGTTTATCCCATGTGAGAGCAACCGGAGAACCCCTTTGTCAGCATCATTTACCTCCATTCATGGACTAACATTTAAAGGACTGGTTGGACTTTATTTATTTTTCTTCTTTTTTGCACTTTTGCACCCCTTTTTTTACTCAAGTTATTTGTGTTTCACTATACAGCAAATTGATATGTATATGCATTTTCATCTATATTTTTATTTTTAATTATATCATATTCATTGTATATTTTGCACTATAAACACATAATTAATTTCATCTACTATAGTCACCCAATAGGTATAACACTTGCAGTCCTACTCTGGCGCTACAATTTTTGTCTATATATATATATATATATATATATATATATATATATATATATATATATATATATATATATATATAAAGGAACAGTTTTAAAGACAGCGCTCCTTTTTCAACACACCCAAATTGCTGCCCCCCTGGTGACGTGTGCCAAAATGTTGCACCAAATATCAAAATTGAGTAAGATGTTTACATGAACCAACTAGTGCCTACCTATAACAATTGTAATAAAATATATTATAGCAACATGAATCAAACAAAATCTAATTGTAAAAAATGTGCAAAAAATATAAAAAAATGAAATGGTCTGTTGAACATATAAAAAAGCATAAAAATACAAAAAATTAAACTATAAAAAATGATACTTAAGTCCAAATGAAGTCCATGAATGAATAAAACAAAGGTCCAGGCTGCTTCTTCTTGGGCTCACCAAGTTCCCATAGTACCTATTAGAAAAAGAAAAGAGAAAAAGCGCCCGATCCTTGTGTAAAATCAGATGAACATTTTAATAAATCATGGACAAGACAAATGCACACTTACAATTTGTCTGATTAAAATAAGCATTTTATGGGACCTGCCCATGCACCAATCGAAGACTCCACAGTCACCTCCGCTCTGCAATCTCACGATCAGTTCGAGACCCAGTAGTTGGGAACGCCGTTTTCTCCAAGCTGTATAGATTATCATCCGTCAGGAGCTTCTCAGCAGCGTGCGTCCGCCATTACTCCCACGCATGTGGTACTGGATACCGGAAGGACTTTCCTTGTGGTTACTGTGTCTCTCTCTGGTGCCGAAGGCAGGTCAGCCACCGTAGTTGCAATGCAAACCGTCCCTACGCGTTTCTTCCGCCTTTGCGGATTTCATCAGGGGATCTGCCTTCGGCACCAGAGAGAAACATCGCCGTAACATCGTACATCGTACAACATTGTAACATCGCCGGAAGAAGAGATCAGTGTATCTCGAAAGCTCGCACAAATAAAAGCATTTCGTTAGCCACAGAACGGTATCATCTATTTATTTTTTTATTTTTTTGATTAATATATATATATATAAATATATATATATATATATATATATATATATATATATATATATATATACACATACACACATATATATACATACATACACATACACATATATATATATATACACGCAGCATTTTGGACTTTATTTTTTGTTCCTGTTATAAGCAGACTTTGGAAACACATCCTGTACAATCAATATGGACACAAACTCTACACAATCTAGCTGCAGCTGAGTATTACCCTCCTTACTGTTTGGGCATTACCTGTCCTTGCAGTGCTGCGCTTTGTGGTGTTTTCAATATGTATGACTCTGTTTGCTAATATGTCTTTATTAGTCATATTTTTCTTTATTTGCTGCATCAGTTCTCATTGATTTCATTTTGGGGAAATACTGTTCAGGGTATAACTATTATTATTGTTATATTATTTTTCCCTGGTTGCTTTATCTCTTTTTTTCCCTCTGTTTTTGGTATACATACTAATTTTTCCTGGCTATATACTGGGTCATTGACTATATACTTTTTCCAACGCAATGATTTATTATTCTTTCATGCATATGTCAGTAGGAATATATTTTGTATTGCCTATTATGTTAGACTAAACTACTTTGTTGTCATTATTTAAACTTTATTTAGACACATTTTTTTTTTTCTTTTTGTAATACTGATAGTGTTTGATTAGTAGTCCTCTCTTTATATTTTTGATACATATATATTTTCATAGGCTGTCTTTAGTATTTTTATGTTTTTAAGTTAGTGTGTCTTGTTGTTTAATCAATAAAATCTTGTTCATTTTTTCTGAATTGGCGGAGCATCTGTTTCTTTTTAACCATCTTTATCTTATAGATTAGTTTAGGTGTAATTTAGAGTGCTACTAAGGGGATTGTCTTTGTTCTTTTCATCTGTGTGTCTTATATATATATATATATATATATATATATATATATATATATATATATATATATATATATACACTGGCGACACACTTTATTCGAGCTTGGCTAGTCCCACGAATTCGGGTATACCCGGGTGTATTGAGGTTTGTGACTGTTTTCTGCCCGAGTGCATTGAGGTATTTTCCAAGCAGGGATTGAAGCATTTTATTCCCACTGGCTGCAATACTGCACAGTATATATATATATACTGCATTACAATTCATGAATTTATGCCATCTGGTAGACACGCGAAGCATTGCAGCCTATTAAATCCTAATCATTATCATTTAACAGATCAGCCGCCCGTCAGCCAGGCATGAACCCAGGCTGGGAAGGCAAACGCAACGGGGCTTGTCAGAGGTGAGGAGCGGCGCATTCCAGGTATCTGCCGGGTACATACTGGGTATTTGCTCGAATAAAGTGTGTCGGTGCAGTATATATATATATATAATAATCAAAAAAATAAAAAAATAAATAGATGATACCGTTCTGTGGCTAACGAAATGCTTTTATTTGTGCGAGCTTTCGAGATACACTGATCTCTTCTTCCAGCGATGTTACATTCATTGTAACATCGCCGGAAGAAGAGATCAGTGTATCTCGAAAGCTCGCACAAATAAAAGCATTTCGTTAGCCACAGAACGGTATCATCTATTTATTTTTTTATTTTTTTGATTATTATATATATATATATATATATATATATATATATATATATATATATACACATACACACATACACATATATATATATACATACATACATACATACATACATGTATGTATATATATATGTGTATGTGTGTATGTGTATATATATATATATATATATATATATATATATACATATATATATATATATATATATATATATATATACACATATATATATACATACACGCAGCATTTTGGACTTTATTTTTTGTTCCTGTTATAAGCAGACTTTGGAAACACATCCTGTACAATCAATATGGACACAAACTCTACACAATCTAGCTGCAGCTGAGTATTACCCTCCTTACTGTTTGGGCATTACCTGTCCTTGCAGTGCTGCGCTTTGTGGTGTTTTCAATATGTATGACTCTGTTTGCTAATATGTCTTTATTAGTCATATTTTTCTTTATTTGCTGCATCAGTTCTCATTGATTTCATTTTGGGGAAATGCTGTTCAGGGTATAACTATTATTATTGTTATATTATTTTTCCCTGGTTGCTTTATCTCTTTTTTTCCCCTCTGTTTTTGGTATACATACTAATTTTTCCTGGCTATATACTGGGTCATTGACTATATACTTTTTCCAACGCAATGATTTATTATTCTTTCATGCATATGTCAGTGGGAATATATTTTGTATTGCCTATTATGTTAGACTAAACTACTTTGTTGTCATTATTTAAACTTTATTTAGACACATTTTAGTTTTTTTCTTTTTTCTTTTTGTAATACTGATAGTGTTTGATTAGTAGTCCTCTCTTTATATTTTTGATACATATATATTTTCATAGGCTGTCTTTAGTATTTTTATGTTTTTAAGTTAGTGTGTCTTGTTGTTTAATCAATAAAATCTTGTTCATTTTTTCTGAATTGGCGGAGCATCTGTTTCTTTTTAACCATCTTTATCTTATAGATTAGTTTAGGTGTAATTTAGAGTGCTACTAAGGGGATTGTCTTTGTTCTTTTCATCTGTGTGTCTTATATATATATATATATATATATATAATAATCAAAAAATAAAAAAATAAATAGATGATACCGTTCTGTGGCTAACGAAATGCTTTTATTTGTGCGAGCTTTCGAGATACACTGATCTCTTCTTCCGGCGATGTTACATTCATTGTAACATCGCCGGAAGAAGAGATCAGTGTATCTCGAAAGCTCGCACAAATAAAAGCATTTCGTTAGCCACAGAACGGTATCATCTATTTATTTTTTTATTTTTTTGATTATTGAAGCTCGGCTAACACGGTACTGATACCTCTACATGTATATATATATATATAGTGTGTGTGTCTATCTCTCCAGAGACAGAGTGTACTAACTCTTGCATTGTTTTAATTTATATTTTACAGATTTCTGTCGACTGGGGCATCGTTCCGTTCCTTGTCGTTTTCGTTCAAGATGGGAAAAATCACCGTTGCATCAATTGTACATAAAACATTTATCGCAATCTACAATGCATTGCAACCAGACCATATGCCATTTCCAACTGTTGACTTGCTTGAAAATGTTTCTAAAAATTTGAGTTGAAATGGAAGTTTCCAAATTGTGTGGGCTGTGTAGATGGCAAACATATAAGAATCAAACACCCTACAAAATCAGGTTCAATGTTTTTTAACTACAAACATTTTCACTCGATTGTATTACAAGCAGTTGCACTGCAAAATGTCGGTTTCTAGCAATTGATGTGGGAGCGTATGGCAAACAAAGTGATGGCGGAGTATTTAGAGCATCATCACTATATAAGTTAATAGAACAAAAAAAATTGGTACTTCCTGACGCGAAAGCTTTGCCATCCAGTTCCAGAGATAAATTACCTCATGTCCAACTAGCAGATGAGGCCTATGCATTGCTGAAATACTTAATGAAGCCTTATTGTAGGAAAGGATTAACAAAAGAGGGTGAAATCTTTAATTACAGACTGTCGAGGGCAAGACGGTGTGTAGAGTGCGCATTTGGTATAATTTCAGCGAAATGGCGCATACTATTGAAAGCGATAGAAACTTCGGTGCCCAATGCAAAACGTATAGTGAAATGTGTAGCTATACTACATAATGTGGTTATCGATTTGGAAGGAACAAATGATGGTGTAATGAATGATAGTACAGCAGTACTTCCTACTTCATTCCGCAGAAATAAAGCTAACAGTGCGCCAGGAAAAATTGCAAAATGCATTCGTGATACATTCAGAGATTATTTTAATGCGGAGGGAGCTGTGCCATGGCAAAATGATATGTAAAAAATTGTTCAGATAAGTAATAACACATGTCACATTAATAAAGTTTATTATTTGGATATGGTTATTAATTGTTGTTCTTTGTATTCCAAAAAAATTATCAATAAACACATTCGAGATGCAAAATGCATTGGGTCATTGAGTCAGTGTGCCAGTGCGTGTGTTTGGCCCACTGTCATTGAGTCTGTGCGTAGGCCCACTGTCTCTGAGTCTGTGCGTAGGCCCACTGTCTGTGTGTCTGTGCGTAGGCCCACTGTCTGTGAGTCTGTGCGTAGGCCCACTGTCTGTGAGTCTGTGCGTAGGCCCACTGTCTGGGCGTACGCCCACTGTCTGTGAGTCTGTGAGAGGGAGCGTGTGAGACAGTCAGTAAATATGTGGTGGTCATAACCTTTTTTATTTTTTTATAAATTTATTAACAATTGTTTAATCTAAATCCCTACATGGATAATAAACACAGACAAAAAAAGTTAAATGAACAAGTATAAATATTTATTGAAATACATAACTTTTGTTTAAATTTTAATTTTAACTGAAAACGTTATAGTTTGAAAATACATTTCTAGTTATTCGCCTCAAATTCGGCCACCGCTTCGAAAACAAGTTCTTGAATTTTTTGCCGCTGCCAAAGCTATGACAATTTGTCCAGATGCATGACATATGGAACCAAGCTTTTAAAGAACTCCAGTTCTTCGTTAGTAGTCATCATGGCTAGCATCAAACCGTATTTATTTTCTTCTATTTGGACCATTTTGCGCTTCAAGTCTGTGTTGGAACGCTGCTTTTTAGGTGCAGGTTCCAGCATTGAAACTGAAGCAACAGGCTCTGAGCTCGGGTCATCGTCAACGAAGGACAACTCCACGAAGGTCTCTTCCTGGCTTCCGGGTTCTTCCAAATTTGAAGATGTTTTGGCTGGCAGCATTTGCTCCTTCAGAAAGCTCATCAATTCGAAATATGGCCACGTCGACGGTCCTTCACCGATGCTTGGTCCAGGGTCCCCTGAACGTGGTGGGTTGCACTTCTTCAGCTCCCGCCAGTAGCCATACCGAAGGTTCTTCCACTTCGCCTTTGCAATTGATGCTAAAAAAAAAAAATGGCATCAATTTTGATATAAAATACAATTGTTAAACATGCATTTTTTTTTCTATGGATACTATCGATTGATGACACATGTATACAGGCGTATGGGTATGCTTTTGGCGGGAAAGTCAAATACACATGTATACGCATAAAAGGGGGGAGAAATACTTACGTGATGTGTTCATTAGCTGTGCTATCTCTTTCCAGAGCTTATCGTGGACATTTCTGTCATGATAAGTTCTGGAACGTTGGTTCCACAATGGATCTCTGAGGGAGACCTCGTTGATCAAATCCTCAATAAGTGCTGGATCCATCACAGAAAACAAGTCACAGCACACAAGTCAGCACACAAGTCATAGCATACAAGCACACAAGCCACAGCACACAAGTCACAGCACAAATAAAAGCACAAGGCACACAGAAAAAGAATCACAAAAGTTTAACTTACATGTATCCATTTTTCTGCTTCACTTACCTGTGATTGGTTGTTGGCCACCCACGTGACTTGCTCAGCGCGGTCTGGAACAGAAAACCCGTCGGACGAAAATGCTGCCTCCTCAGCATGCCTGCTGACACTCGCGTGAGCCCCCTCTAAAGACATCCTCATGGAGGATGCAGGGGCTCAGCGCGGAGCGTCAGCACTGCTTAGCGCGGCCTGTCCTTCTATGGTCTCGGCCTTATGGTTTCTTACAAGAGACAGTTCAGAGATCACCTTTGCTTCTTTATCTTGGTCTGCAATTGACTAGCATTATAAACATGCACTACAGACCTATACAAATACACACTGCAGAGAGGGATTCTGGGAAATGATACAACAATTGTGTGGACACACACAAAAACAAAATATAAAATAAACGTAAAGGGAGGGTGCATACCATTCAATGATGGATACAAAAAAAAGGAACAATAGGACAGTCACTCCTATACTCCCAGAAAGTGAATATATATATCATCATTTATGTGAATCACTATCCGTATTTGAAGTGTGTGTGTGTGTGTGTGTTTGTGTGTGTGTGTGTGTGTGTGTGTGTGTGTGTGTGTGTGTGTGTGTGTGTGTGTGTGTGTGTATATATATATATATATATATATATATACATACATATATATATATACATATATACATACATATGAGCATACAGTAATATTTCCATTTGCCTTGCTATGGAGGGTTTTTGTCACTTTTTTACTCACATAACTTCATTCATACATACATACATACATACATATATATACATATATATATACATATATTTAGATGTACAGCACCGACATTGTTTATTGCACTAAATCACGACGGCACGCCGAGATCTACCCCAGCTGCCGCCAGTAACAACCGCGCGCCGCCGCGTTTCCCCCACGCACCCCCCCTCCACTTCGCGCGCAATTTACCTCCCTTCCCGACCCCGTACCCGGCTCCTGCTCTGCCCCTCTGCTTCCCCGCACCCCCGCTTACCTTCATTTGATCTCCAGGGGTGTCGGGGAAGCCTGGGGAAGCCGGGGAAGATGGGGAAGCCGGGCGCGCATGTTACTGTGACGTCACAGTGCGCCGCCACGCGCCGCGGCTACCCGCTTCCCAGCCGCATGGAGCCGGCGGCTTTTGCTTCAATAAGCAATGTCGCTACTGTATATGTATGTTACTGAAATGTGAAGTGAGTGTGTAGGTAAATACACACAATACACTTCCACTGCGCATATATATATATACTGCTGCGACACACTTTATTCGAGCAAATACCCAGTATGTACCTGGCAGATACCTGGAATGCGCCGCTCCTCACCTCTGACAAGCCCCGTTGCGTTTGCCTTCCCAGCCTGGGTTCATGCCTGGCTGACGGGCGGCTGATCTGTTAAATGATAATGATTAGGATTTAATAGGCTGCAATGCTTCGCGTGTCTACCAGATGGCATAAATTCATGAATTGTAATGCAGTATATATATATACTGTGCAGTATTGCAGCCAGCGGGAATAAAATGCTTCAATCCCTGCCTGGAAAATAACGCAATGCACTCGGGCAGAAAACAGTCACAAACCTCAATACACCCGAGTATACCCGAATTCGTGGGACTAGCCGAGCTCGAATAAAGTGTGTCGCCAGTGTATGCGCAGTGGAAGTGTATTGTGTGTGTATTTACCTACACACTCACTCCACATTACAGTAACATACATATACATCTAAATAATATTCACATATACACATTTGCTATAAATGGAATTATTACAATTTTACATTATATACACGTGCAATGAATGGAATAAACACTGTAATAAGTTTGAAATCACCTATCCGAGCTGCTATGTATGGCTGATCCCTTTTCTCCAGTTTCCTTGAATGTACTATGAGGAAGATCATGTGACCAGAAAATAACAGGACACTTATGCTCAACTGTCCACTAGGGGCGAGCCTCCTGCTCTGGCAGCGCTACATTGACGATGTGGTTTTTGTCTGGTCAGGCAGCCAAACTTCCCTCGATGAGTTTTGCACATATCTTAATCACAATCACTATAACCTTAATTTCACTTGCAACTATAGCACGGAGCACATTGATTTCCTGGACCATCACATTTACATTACAAATAACACAATACACACTAAGACCTTCTTTAAGCCAGTTCAGGCTAACAATTATGTACGCGCAGATAGCCAACACAATCCACAGTGGCTACGGAATATTCCGAAGGGTCAGCTGGTGCGTCTTAAACGCAACTGCACCGATGATGAAATTTTTAGGACACAGGCTAAGATTTAAAAAAATACATTTATTATGAGAAAATACTCAGAGGGTCTCATTGATAAGGCATTTGACCAAGTTAATAATTTACAAAGGGATAGTTTACTTAAATATAACAATAAGGAAAAAGATATGGCAGAGAGATGTAACAAACAAGTTGCATTTATTACTCAGTACAATGAGATGGCCCCTAAAATTAAACAGATTTTGAATAAATATTGGCCCATTTTACTCAAAGACGAAGTCCTGGTGGATATTCTCCCCAAAAAACAAAACATAATATTCACCAAGGCCAATAATTTAAAATCTAAATTGGCCCCCAGATGTCCCATTAAACAGCACAAACAAAAACAGATAGGGAGTCCGAAGGGTTTCTTTACTTGTGCGAAGTGTGTGGCCTGTTCCTTTAGTACAAATGCTAGACAGTTTACATCCATGGTTACCTCTAAGAGCTACCCAATAAAAACATTTATAAACTCCCATTCAACGTTTGTTATCTATCTGCTGCAATGCCCTTATGGCTTTCAGTATATTGGCAGAACAGGGAGAACCTTTCAGAGATGTATCTATGAACATGTCTACAATATAAAAAAAGGGACTGGTCACACAAATAGTGTCTCTCACCATTTTCTTTTATGTCATAATCAAAACCCTGCAGGTTTACGGTGCCAGGCCATTGAGGAGGTTCAGGCTAACCCACGAGGGGGGAGTAGACTCAATCATGCCAGTATGCGTGAAGCATACTGGATATATGAATTGAAAACACTCTCGCCGAGTGGGTTAAATATAGATTTTGAACTGAAGGCCTTTTTATAATTAATTTTGTATCCTCCCTGTGAGCTCCACTCATTATTTATACTTTTAGCACATTTTAATGTTTTTATATGTTTTAATGTTTTAACGTTGTGTACGTTTGTTGTTAATTCTATGTGTGTATGTATGTTAGCCAAGCTTTCTTGTATGCTACCCTCATTCTGGTAATTATGTGGTTAAAATTATCACCAATTGTGTTATTGACCAATTAGAAGTGTGGACAATGCGTATTTAAACCACCCAGATCCAGGGGTAGTGACATCCCTTGAAGAAGTGCATGCATGCGCATGAAACGCGGTGGGAAGATTTTGTTTTAGAGTAAAGTTTTGGTTCTTTGAAGTGGAAGCATACTATCCGGTCTGAGGTGTGGGGGACGAGATACGTGTGAGGACAACAGTATTGGGAGGAAGACAGAGCGTGATGCTACATCCGCTCGGAGGTGCTTCAGCTCCTGTGACCTGTGCAGCTCCATACAGCATCCACCTCACGTGGGGACGCCAGTGAGAGGGCTCCGGTCGCCATCTTGAAACCACCGAGTGTGTCTCCAGTCCTACTGCCTGATATTATCCTGTATCTTGTGAGTAGGTCAACGATTTTACCCCCCCCCCCCCGGATTGGTGTCTGCCAGCCATCCTCTAGAACCCTACATTAGTTGTCAATAAATAGCTTTTTTATTATTTTTCAGTCTGGCTTGTGTTGTTGTTAGTCTGTCATGTCTGTATTGTGTTGTTAGTGTTATATGTTTTTATGTCTGCATTGACTGACATACTGCACCATAATTCATTTTCTTTTATTTCCACATATTGCACTGTATCTTGGAGAGAATCCACAGTCCGTCTGCACATCAATTGATTATCTAAGGGCTACATTTGGACTTTCACTCGTATGGTTTGCACTATTTATTATTGTCTCACTTGGCGCCGACATTTCCCTTTTTTCCTATGCCATCTAACTGACTGTACTGTCAGTATTTGTCTGGCTGCCTTTATTGTTATTTTACACGTGTTTCCCAATAGGGGTATTGTATGATTTTTAGCGCTGTTTTGCACCGTCTTTCTTGTTTTTAGGACACTTATGCTAGTGCACATTTAGAGAGAGGGAGGGCAGTGCTGACAAAGGGGTGTGCCAGGGCTTGTGACAGGACATGAAGGGGCAGTGCCTTAGCAAATGCTTGTTAAAATAGAATACAAGAAAATTGGTCTTTCAAAGTTGTTTTTTTAAAAACAGAAAATGCTATAAGTATTTTTTCTTAATACAGAACTGATTTATTAAAAAACCCACACATGCAGGATATTGACTGAACTGCAGCTTTAAGCTAAACAAAATATCTTCAAACATGCAACAGTTATACCATGACTAAAAAAACAGCAAGCTTGACCCTACCTGTCTTGTATGGCTTCTACACTGCTTATTTAACGGAGACAATTCTTGCTAAAATAACTAATGACCTCCATGCTGCTAAAGACAGATATCATCACACTCCGCTCACACCACGGACACCCTCCTTTTGAAGCGCTATGTACATTAATGGCGTTATATACATATATAATACAATATATTAATTCAAACAGTGCTTTTGAGCTCTTACCAGCATTTTAAACAAAAACATCTTAATCCTGTAGAAATAAAATTGAAATGTGTTATCTTACTGCTTTACGGAAAAAAAACAGTTCTACATTACCTTGTTCTCATAAATAAACTGCTTAAGCACAGAGCTAGTAAATTTTAATGTGAATGCTTCACATTTTTTTAAACTGTAAGGGAGAGGCTGTGACTCTCCTTTTATTAAGATAAAAATACCAAAACGAAAAGAAATGTGTCCGGTTTAAAAAGTATCCGCCCTGCCAGGACGAATAAACCTTTCAAACTATAAACAGGGACAGAGCTGAATATACTCCCCTTCTGTTGTGAGGTATTTCTCTCCTATATTCGGTGTACACCTTTTTAAAACCTTTTAAAATTTAGATTTCATCATGAGCAACTAATATTCATATTTTTTGTACAGATGATAATCAGCATGACTTTCACACAAGAAATCATTCAGGAAAAAATTCATCAGGGTTACAAACAAACTCTTTTACATAAGGTAGTGGTGTTTTTTTTTTTTTTTTTTTACAGAGACTTTCACTCTGAGCCCCCACGGGCAAAGCAGCACTTCCCTGCTTCTGACTGATAGTGGCACACTCTCTGCCAATGACCAAAACCACCACAATTAAAACAGACACCATTATTCTGAGCTATTATTCCTGATTGATTTCTGAGACCAGCATAAACCATTAGTAGCTTAAAGACAAACAGCTTAATTATGACAAATAATTGCAATATTTATACTTACACAATATACAATTGTAGTTCAGCTAGATCAGAGATAACAGTCCAGTCGTACACAAAATTTACTGGACTTAACCAAAAATTTTGTTTAAAAGGGCCTAACCCAATTCTTCAATCACAATTTAGGTCTATTAAATTCCCAGAGGGGGTGAAGCATCATATATAAAAATTTACATATATACTCACAACCTCTGTGAACTTTCCCACTTCAAGACGCCAAAAACTGAAGGAAAATCCGTTATTTCCTCCCCTGGCTTCAAAACCGAGAGGAACCTTTCCTCTGCCAAGTACACTGAAGCCTTGTGACTGGATAGACCATCTGCACCGTTTGCAGCAGACTACCCCGGAGAAGCTTCCACGCCCTGCCACTGTTATCTTCGATCTTTGGGGAACTATCAGGCCTGGTACTGCACCGACACACTTTATTCGAGCAAATACCCAGTATGTACCTGGCAGATACCTGGAATGCGCCGCTCCTCACCTCTGACAAGCCCCGTTGCGTTTGCCTTCCCAGCCTGGGTTCATGCCTGGCTGACGGGCGGCTGATCTGTTAAATGATAATGATTAGGATTTAATAGGCTGCAATGCTTCGCGTGTCTACCAGATGGCATAAATTCATGAATTGTAATGCAGTATATATATATATATATATACTGTGCAGTATTGCAGCCAGCAGGAATAAAATGCTTCAATCCCTGCCTGGAAAATACCTCAATGCACTCGGGCAGAAAACAGTCACAAACCTCAATACACCCGGGTATACCCGAATTCGTGGGAATAGCCGAGCTCGAATAAAGTGTGTCGCCAGTGTAGATGAACGAAATGAAAAGTAACGCAAGCCAGGTTTCAAATCCTTTGTCTCAATTTATTACTCATAGGGTAATGACTTTTATACAGAAAAAAAAAAGATATTGGTTAGAGGCGTAACATAGGCGTATCATAGGCGTGTCTTGGGCGTAGCTTTGATTAGAGGCGTGATTTAGGGGCATGACATATTAGTGGCGTGACTTTTGGTACTTGTCTTTTCCCAATACAAGCAATGTCTGACTACATAGCTTATTCATTGTCTGTTATCAAAAGAGACCTTGAGTCTTTAGCAACTATATTACACTATTTTGCTTCTTGCAGAGAACCATTCTATTATATTCTAACTAAAACATCAGGAAATTGACAACACAAAAGTAGCGTAGTAATATCCTGACCAGGAAGAAAGGAAATGCAATTTGACAGAAACTGAGTGCATTTAGGAATTATATTTCAGCAAAAGGCTGACTACAAAATCTTAACTAGTTATGACGAGACAAAATGGAAGCTTAACATGAGTGCAGATTCTGGCCTGACATACTGGTCCTAACAATTTGGCATTGATTGAGGTAAGTGCATTCTCCCTGGAAAGACGGCTAAAAGGGGTGACTTGGGCTTTAGGCCCCTTCAGACCCAAACACGCAGTCAGCGAAGAGTAACATCTAGAGTGTGGGTCAGACCCGACACAGGGAATGCACCCAGTTTCCCCAGATGCAGAGAGCCAGCCGGTATGCACACGAACGCGGAGCCACGGCAGGAGACCCCCCCCCCTCCGACACAGCACCATACCCCTCCCTCCCCCCTCTTCCCCAAGGTGGCAGTATGTCTGTCTGTCCACCCTGTTTGTCTCTCAGATGTTCTTTCATACGACAGAGTGTTGGCGACTGTAAGCTGTTTCTGTATTACACCTGTATGCTCTGTATGAAATCTATGTAAGTGCCAAATAAAACTGAAGTTGAAAAAAAAAAAAAAACATATTTAATGGATTCTTACAAAAAAAATAGCAGCAGCATTACGGGGTACAGAGCCCCCCACCAACGCGTTTCAAGCGCAAGCTCTTTTTCAAGGTGACTAAAGGTACTCACCTAGCCATTTTTGTAGTCCCCAGAAGCGCGCCAAAATCCTTCAGCCATTCACTTCCTGAAACTCTCAGGAGCGACGTCGGCATGATGACGTCAGCGCGCGACAGGGTGAATGCAAAAAAATACAAAACATACAAACTTTATTGACAATTGAACAATAGACATTCGTAATGTTAAAAATACCAGCAGCAGTACCAGGTATGCCTTCCCATAGTAGAAAACCACCACAGTTAGAAAAATAACAAACAAATTAAAAAGAAATATCTGAAAAACTGTGAATATTCCTATTAAAAACAAAAGGATGACATACCTAACAAACGGATAGACTAATTAATAATCAGATAAGTGCATGTATACACACCGAAGTGTAGATAAGGTTGTATGATAAATGCACATGAAAAAACGTTTTTATCCATTTGAATAACGAAAAAGTAGTGTAATGTGATGTATTTAGAAGTGACAGTAATATGGTCAATATCAGAGTTGTTCAAAAGATAAATAATAAACCATTATAGTATTTTGTCCCATAGGATAACACTCAAAAAAATATGTCTAAGTAAATAACATAATAGACCATAATGAGGGATGATTACCTATAACATAGTTGTAAACCTATTATTATACTCAAATAGTCTATACCACAGAAAACATAGCGGGGAAACATAATTTGCTCGGAGTTCATGCCCCTGTATCTCGGACGCTGGAGCAGGAGGGTGGCATGGATTGGATGAATGGGACCTTCCAACTTCCATCGCCAAGCGCACCACCTCCATCAGAAGAATATGTGTTCATGTATGCCGTTGACGAGAATGTCATGACAACCCCGTCAAGAATACGCCAGTAGGCAACACTGATAAGGAGACCAAAACAGGAAGAAAGCATCCTCCCAGACAACCTACAAAGTTGGTTGGCCCACCGCCACAAGCACACCCGCTCCCAGGAGAACACCCGCTCCCAGAATCCAACCCACATACACTTGCATTGAGACGGTGCCCGACATTCCTGCGCGAGCTGACCCAGCCACTCAGGGAG